>NC_051141.1:14123632-14157632 GCF_014839805.1 Manduca sexta
TCCATAAAACTTACAACTAAAATATGTGCTTGCGTCAATAATATCACAATTAAAGTGATATATGGTACACAAATATCTAACCAAATCTAACTGATCTCTTTATTTACAGTGCAAACGAATATGTTGCCATTCGAGTCGTTGGAATTTCCCCAAAAATGTTTAATATGCCAAGAGCTCGACTTGACAGAGATGGTGTTTCTATGCGTCGCGTGCACTTTCATTATTTTACTTCTCATGCAGACCTGTCGCATCATATCCTACGGCTCCGAGGACGTCACATTGTAGAATGGATCAAGGCAATGAGTAAAATCGTATTTCTCTATAGTTTATTATATATGCACTTAAAGTTTTTGAAATGGTTATAAGTACTGCCTGTTATTCCCGACAGGCTGTTGTTGAATCTCGTGCAATGTTACAATGGCCATCCTGATAGTAAGTGAACATTGAAGTGACCAGAATTCTTCTGCAATATTTTTTCCACTAAACGGGTTAATAAATACGCCGTGTCAATAAAATAAATTAAACCGTAAGGAAGAATTGAATTGGGAGGGAAGAGTTTTATGAGAGTTTCGGCAATGGTGCGTAACTATTTGCCATCAACAGTCGCGGAAAATTCATTATGTCAGTTCAGTTTCTATTATAAACGCAGCCCTTGGTAATGTTTTTAAGAAAATAGAATCTTGCAAAACTGTACTAAAACGAAGGTGGGCCACGTTCACCTAACGTAACAGTGGTCCACATTTTTTATCTACACTAGTTTACTGTTACATAAGTGCCTTCCGCCAGCGGGCCCTGTCGTTATGACGTCACACCATGACGCTACAGATTTTTATGCTCTTTAGAAATAGCACCGACTGGAACTAACGAAAGTTATGATCAAATATTCCCTGCTGTGGTATTACGAGTCACAGACAAAACTGTTACAAGAATAATTTTGTAAGCGTGTACATTTTCCGAAATGACAAATGTTCTCATATTGAAGAATATAGTATTAAAAAGAACATTACGGTAATGCAAAAGTATAAATGACACTAGTCTATGAGCACTTCATACACTTTTTGATAAAGCAAACTTTCAATCTTATATGTAATGCTGAGTTGCAGAATGAATCATATAATGTTATGTAAGAATTTAATAACATAACATTGTGGTCTGTTTTCAGAATACAAAAATGCGCAGTTCCATGTTGCACGTGCCAGTGTTGCGGAAAGAAGAACGGGTGTAAAAACAATGCCGCGTGTACCACATTGGCTGTGATTTTGCTCCTGGCCATTATATTTGTTGAGGCGTACAACAAATTGAAGAGATGGGTGAGGAGACGAAGGAGATGTAGCTGTTATTTGGTATTTATTTTGTAAACTTAAATACTGTGCTACAAACTCAGGTTCACGTGAGTGAATGAAACCTAGGAACTAGTGAGCACGTCATGTCCTTATTTGTGGATTAATTCTTGATTTTCGGTGCTTATTGCTATTCACAGAATGTTTATTCACACTATATTTTTAGCCTCAGAAATCACTTAGTTTATCAAGTTTTGTTTGTAATATTATGTTATAGGACGAGTGGAATGAATCAAGAGCATCGGCTGCTGCAGACCGCCGGCGCCGGCGCAGTGCCGCCTTATGAACGTCTCCTCATGTTGGTTGTCGGATTCGCGCTTCTATACATTATATTTGATGAACAGTCTAATCTCGATGCTTTATAATAAAAAGTAGCGAAATACACCTTCTAGTTTTAATGATTATGTCACATAAAAATTTGTTTAAATAAATATGACCGGAACAATATTAAATATACAATTACAATAATTCAATAGGCCAGTTTTCATAATAAGGGTTATCTCTACTTTCCATGGAACGAGATGCTCAAATGGCAGGTTTGTGGTTACTGTAATGTGATTGTCACGCACGATCTCCGTAGAATGTATTATCGTCATTACCTGGTGTATTTGCAACACTACATTTACGCTGTTTGTGACAAGCTAAAACTTCGCAATACTATAATTTTGCGAATATTCAGTGTTAAATTTTCCGTTGTCCTCAAACACGGAATGTATTCAGTATGTTATAATTAAAACACTTGCATCATCAACGAAAAATTTAATCTTATTATATAACATATATTTATTTTGCGAATATTCAGTCTTAAATTTTCCGTTGTCCTCAAACAACTAAAAAATTTAAAACTGAACATTCGCAAAATATATATATAAATGTTCGTGTAAAGTGAAAAACTTACGTTCTATGACTTATAACTAAAATTTTCTTCTTCAAATTAAAAAACTAAACAGGCGACTTCGTAGTTCTAAGGTAGATCAAAAACTTCTCCAGACTCTCGAGTTACATATTCATTAAAAAAACATAGTCCTTCATACATGGGGGTGATTCAGATACCCTAAGAGGTGCTCTATCCCTGGACTTCCGCTTGACACTACTTTCTGGGACATCCTGTATAATTAGTCTGTTTCCCTTGTCACTCCATAACTTGAGAACAAATTAAGCGATTTAATTTTTAGGGTTCGGTACCTCAAAAGGAAAAAACTGAACTCTTATAGGATCACCATTTTGTCCGTCTGTCAAGACTCTTTTTCTCGGGAACACGTAGAGGTATTAAGCTGTGAAAAAATCTAACTTCTACGCCAACGCAATCAAAACAACGCCCGTTTATGCCGCAAATTTTCGAAACTCGTATTAAATTGAAATTCATATCAAATACTCAGGTTTATAATACGTTTAAGCTGTAAAAAAAACAAATTTCTATGTCAACGTAATCAAAAGAATTTAAGCCGCATACTTTCCAACTCGCAACTACTCGCAACGGAATCAAAACCTATAGGGTACCTACTTCCACTCAACCTAGAATTTTGAAACTTAAATAAGCGCTTTGCACCAACCCAGGTTCTCGGCGAATCTTTCGCAAGCAGACAATATCCGCCAAGTGTGTACGCATCCTTGGAATACTTAAAAAAATCTATACAGGTTAATACACATAATATTTTATGATCCTCAAAATACAATATGAAACAGTTTTAATGATTTTCAAAACAAAGATTTACATAAAGTTACTGCAGAAGCTAAAATGTACGTGAAGTCGCGTGGAAATCTTGTGCAATTTAAAAGATCACTGGGTGAGTTCAGCGCGCCGCGCCGTCTCACAATACATTATGTAAGAGAATCTCGATAATAAAGGCCTGCATACGAAGCTCAATAGTATACAATTCGCAACCTTAATGTAAAGTGTATAAGGGGCGTGAGGTACACACAGGACATGGAGGTAATGTAACATTTATAATGGGGTAAGCCCAATTCACTACCCCATATCTATAGAAACCCACAGGTTGGGTGACCCAGACTAACCCAAAGCAAACATTAAAGTTGACAAAAATTGTGGCCGATTTTCGAAATTTCGAAATAAATAAATACTATTTGTATGTTACTATACAAAAGTAGGATTTTTGTTCTGTAATACCATGTGATTAGATGTGGGGCTTTTGTTTCCTTTTGCCAAACTTTATTTTACAATTCGTAACAATGACGTACTTAAAGCATCTCATCGCGTTTATGACAATAGAAATTGCGATACGGGATATCTTTCCACGCTAATTTATCAAAGATGACACGGCCGTGGTACGATATTACACCGTCATTAAGAACAAAGTCCCAGTTTTGGCTGACTATATCGACACCTGCCAGAACTCCTTGAATGACTATTAGTCAGACTATTCTCTATGAAATACCAAAATTAGTAGATATAATTTAAGCTTTTTAAAACAGAAGATAATACTAATAAATATAATAAAAAGTAACCGAATTTATAATTAGGTACAAACAGGAACGAGCTTTACTACCAAAAAAAATATTTTTCTATTTCAATGTTCAGTCGAAGTCATGCCCAAACCATCCATTATAAATTGCTATAATAAATATTGTACACATTGCAGTCTTAATGAGAATTTAAATGGGCATTTCAGAGCCCACATTACAGCGATTATTCCGGACAAAAGTAGAAGGGAAAGATTCCGCAAACACGCATTACCTAAAAGCAAACCATAAACATAACATTCACTTTTACTCACTGCAATTAACAAAGCTTAAACTACTGAGATGGCTGAACTTTCATTACACAAAAATCGTTAGTTACATCTATGTAAACAAAAAACAGTGATGTACCGCATAATTCATACATCTTTTTTGCACGCCCAAACTGGCTTGTCAAGAAAGTCCTAAATTATCCAAACGAGTAAAAAATTTCGAAATAACGCAAAAACATGTACAAGGTCTTGAAAAAAATATCTTCGATGGCAATTTCTGAACTTTATTTGATATTGCAATATTCGCGCGAGCATATGATGTGCCAGATGACAAGCGACTAAATCGCCTTACCTCATACAAATGAGGAGCAAAGCACTCACAAGTTTTAAAACACTTTTGCTTTAATATTTTATGTTACTACTAGCTTTTGCTCGCGACTTCGCCCGCATTTAAGAATTTTCCGGGATAGAAGATCTACTTTATATTTTATACTAAGTATATATTTAGATAGCAAGTAACTTATGTCCTTTCCACAGTCTCAAACTACATATCTTCTCATCAATTTTCATCGAATCCGTTGGGTAAGTTCTTAAGTTTATCACGTTCAGACAGGTAGACTGTGAAGGACTTTGAATATATTTTTTGAACTTTTTAACAGTAATAATTCCATCATACACGGTTGTTGCATAATTTTAACCGTTTACATAGCGCACGCAACGCAAGCTCTGAAAAGGAATACATTTTCCCCGTTTTTACAACATTTATCATTTATGCTCCGCTCTTATTAGTCATAGCGTGATTGTATTTAGCCTATAATCTCACTGGATAAGTGTTAGGAAAAATTAAAAGATTTTTAAATTCGGACCAGTATTTCCCGAGATTAGCGCGTTCAAGCGCACAAAGTCATCAGCTTTATATATTTAGTATAGATAGATAGATTAAAGGCAGTACTCACTTTCGCCCTGTGCGATATCAGCTGAGGCGTTGTTAAAGTAAACTGGCGGTCACTATTTGTCAAATAGATATCAATACATCACAGCATATTTCGGATTTTTATAGCTGAGTTTTGTTTTGAACATCGGCGACTCAGCTGAGAACAAACTCTTAAATATCAACTTCAGCTTTAATTATTAAATAGTTCAATACAATATATATCTACATGAGCTCCTTCTCAAAGATGAGATTGATTAATTAATAGGGCCCTAAGATTGGGTTAGACACTAAATCAAGACGAATGTACGATATAAGCCGGAACCGATTCAGCAATTATTTTTTTTTGCAAATTACATTAGTTTACCTTCCTTTTCTATAATTTCAAGATTATTGCAGAAATAAAAGCTCTTTCTGATAGTCTGGTAGCATAAGGTCACAAAAAGTAAAAACATGCAAAGGAAAACCGAATTTGTATTATATAGCAATCATAGACACTCAGTTATTAGGGTTACCGTAGACAGTTCGTTTAATAGTATGTGGGTCAGTGACTCCATGAGCATCGCATGACTTATGGATGTCATAATAGTGTAGCAACTTAATGCCATGATTTCGCACTGCCCTTAGAGAACACATTATATCCCTCTCTCATTTTAGCGTGACGTAAATGATTATTAAAATTGGATATTCAGACGATTCCCATTCTCCGCAACAATTTTACCGACAATTTGTTTCGTATTAACCATTCTAAGAAATAAGATACGATTTAGTAACAATGGTTACTCAATACTTGAAAATGTGTTGGGACAATCTACTATGTTATTTGTTGTTTTTGACGACCGTCATGTATACGCATAAAAGAAATTGGTTATTTATCAGCTTGAACGCGCTAATCTCAGGAACTATTAAACTGATTTTCATTTTATTTTTCACTAATAGGAAGCTACTTTACCCTTAAGTACTATTTATCCTGAAAAACTTTTCCCGCGGGTGGAGCCGCAGGCAAAGGCTACTATTGTTTAGCCAATTATAAGAACGACGCCTGGAGTTCTCAAAAAGAACCGAAAATTTTCTTATACATTTAATTATAACTTCTATTATTACAGAAAATAATTAAAACTAAATTATAACTAGATCGCGACGAATTCGATGCTAGAATCCAAGTGCGTGCGAGGGCGCGGACTCGACGGCGCATCTCGTGGACCGGTGTCAGTACTTCCGTAATGGCGCCATGTTATTGCGTGTTATATGTTCAAGGTCCGATAGTGCGATGGGTCGGCAGAATTGGTAGTGTCGTTAGATATAACAAACCATAGTTCTGTTTATGAGCGCCTGAAAGCCTGTGATCAACTCATCAAGTGTGGAGCAAAATTAATTGATGAGAAACATGTTAACAGAGTTAAACCATTCCAACTGTCAGACTGGTGGCAGGAAGAATTCGACTTATCCGATGTCAACCATGTCTTAATTCCACGTCGAAAATATTAAACAACTCATACGGTATTCCATGGCCTAAGATTTGAGAAATCCTTAACCCATAGTTCGACAGAGAAGGCAAATTGTAAACAAATACGCATGTTGTCTTATTAAAAAATACCTACTATGCTAATAAAAATATGGTCCAAATCAAATAACTTGATGATAAAGGTAATTGGGATATCGACTTTTGATTTGACAGTCACGTATATCGGCATAATTTGGGGTTTCAGTACACAAAGACAGGTTTCGCATTGCGGTCAAGGTAAACTTGAGTGAAACTGCACATCTGCGGCGCGGCGCGTGGGCATAGGTTTAAATGGCGTCAATGAACGACCTATATCGTAAATATAAAGTTAATGACTTTAAACCATTATAAAATATTCGCGTAATATAAATTAAACAAATTGAGATAATTTGGACGATTGGCGAGGGATAATCATCTGTCGTCAATTAATACTCTATCTGGACGACACTATTCTAACCCTCTTATTCATAGACGTCTTAGCATGCGAAGGCTGCTATGCCGTTAGCACTGAGAAACAGACTTGTTATCACAGCTTTACTCCGTCCTTAGATAAAAAAACATCTTTGAATAAGGGGCTAAGTATTTAGTTTTAGGGGCTATGAGCTGGTTTAGCTGTGTTAATTACAAAAAAAATACTTAGTATCTACGCCCCCTATATATTATATTATATATTTTATTACTATAAATAAAACATATTATTATTATTTTATTTTTGCGGAAGTAGTACAAACTCGAAATTTATTATGTTTGTATACTTTTACTTATCTCTCCGCAGATATTTAATTATATATTTAACTAATAACAATATTACAAAATAAAATATACCTACCTATACTTAATGATGATAATTAAATAGTTTTAATTTTTGGATCATAAATCATAATAATACAAATACTTATAGCACATGCAAATGAAGTATAATCTAATAAAACCATCTCCATAACCAGTGACTAATTGAGCCTAACGATGCAACTAGCTTTACATAACGTTCAGCTAATACTAAAGTATAAGTACATCGCGGTCACAGTCATAGAGAATGCTCTGTGCGTTTCTGTTCAACTGGCAAATAAATACGAACAAAAAATAGGAGTTAAAAAGACCTATAGAAATGCAGATTTTGACCGAACACTCGCTTTGTCTCTGTCATGTAGAGTTATCTAATATTCAAATTGCTTAAACCATTTTTGCGATTTTATAACGACACATGAGTTAATTCAAACACAAAAAAAAAATATCGAAATTGTGATGGTTGGACATAATTTTTATACTCCAAAATATATTTTTAGTTTGTTGCATGGATAAGTACTTAGGATAAGAGCCTTTTAATATAAAATTACGCTTTGTTATGAGGAAGGGTTATTAAACAATGCCGAAGGAAACAGACACAACTAAAAAAAAACCAAATATAATCTTCTGACCTTGTCAGGAAGAGTATTGCGCATAGCTCCACCCGCGATATATATATTTTTTTTATTTATAAATATGGATTACGGTGTTATTGGTAACAAATCAAAGGTTTGTTTCCACAACAAATCCTCTTAGTTTTGCAAAACACCAGCAGGACCACTGCGAGACTTAAACACTTAGCGCTGCTGCGCCGTTTATTAAGTAATATCATCATCATCATTTCAGCCGGGAATCGTCCACTGCTGGACAAAACTAAGATCAAAACTAACATCATTCAACTCAAAAATTACAAAGACTGTTTCTACTTGGAATTCATTATATTTACACTTAATTAGTAGTAATGGTAACTAATAACTTAAAATTATAAAAAAAAATCAAAGAACTTAAATTTAAGAGAGAGAAGGTAAGGGTTAACCGTTTCTTGTGGGTCGACACGACATCTGGATCTCGCTCGATTTACCGTCAGCTGCAGGTAGACTAGATTGCCGTGTCCATATAAAAATGCTTAATTAGCCTCGAGATATCAGCTCGTAATAAAATCGGAACGCTGACTGTCAGCCGCGTAGAACATACGTTTCGCAATATTTGCTCTATGAAGCCTTTTTTTAATTTTACCTACGCATTCTACACAGCCAGTTGCTTAAACACTGAGTTGCCACCTTGACTCCGTGACTGGTTAAGTAACAATTAACAAAGCGAAGATATATGGTACTTAAGTTACTTTTGGGCCAAAAGTTTACGACGGTTACGTCAACCAGTTTATTATGACAATGACAAAGTTAATTATTTCTATTCAATTTGCATGACCCCCCCCCCTTCCCCTCTTATGTTAATCATTGCATATCTGATTAATATCTGGACGAGAAAAACTAAAATAAAAACAGTTTTATAGAGGACTGTTATGATAAAGTTTCTACAATACGGCCATATAGCTTTGTAATAAAACAAACACTACTTTCAAATAATTGTATAGTGTATGTAATTATAATATGTTTACCCAAATGTAATCAAACAAGAAAAGTAGGTCGTTACAAATAACAGTAGTAAAATTATACTTTAGAGTTTGTCCAACAAAGATTAAGTGAGAACACATTTGTCTACAACATTTTATTTTCATGTCAAAATTACTTTTATATTATTATTATTGCATATAACAGCAAACACAATTTTATGTAGTCTTCGTCCTGTTTACGCGGATTTTAAGACATTAATATGTCTTACATGTTCGCTTATTCCTGATAATTATAGTAGATAATTAATAATAATAATAAGTAGATCCTTATATGTTAATGATTCCTTATACGCTCTACATTGGTAGATCATCAATGGTGCAGGCACTAACATCATTCTCTCCGTTCACTGTATGTAATATAATAGATCCTTTCTTATGAGTGAAATTAAATGGTTCAGAACACCTAGTGTACTCGCCCTAAAGACTGCTGAATAAGACAGGCTATCAGCATATTATAGTCACAAAAACTAAAAGAAATATTCATATTATCGCTATAACCTGATATCAATCAGATGACGAATATACTAACTTATTTTTTACCGTGTGTATTGCGTAAATTTCCTCTGAATGCAAGTTGAGCTCCGCTTATATCCTTGAAATTCATTATACGATATGTCTATGTAATCCGATAATACTTAAAATATGGCAAAAATAGATTGGCCAATAATAAGTTCTATGTAGCGTGAACACACAAGCCTATGCTACGTATAAGGAATTCCGAATATAGTAATGTTTATTTTTTTAATAACACCTCTGATCGTTAATTTATTCTTGGAATATTATATTCACTGAGTTATATTTTCTTCTGTCGTTATTTGTTATAACGGAGATACTTTTTTTATTTTTATTGTGGTATTGAACAAACCTGCATGTGTGTTTTGAAAAACATTAGTCACGTTTCATAATTTTGTATTATAACATAATATTCTTGTTAGCAAATCTCATGTGCATCGCCGACTTTGAAGTAAAAGCAATAAGGCTTGGAATGAGGTCGAAGCACTTTTAAGGCCCTCTATAAACTTAAGTGCGAAAAACGCAAGCCGACATTTACTTAAATTTTATTTATTTATTAAATTTTATGTACAATAAGTATAAAAGTGGACTTAATGCCAAAAGCCTTTTCTACCTTTAGGTTTTCTTTTATTTTACTTTGGCGCATTAGCGCCAATCAAATGTCTCATAAATGCCTCTCATAAACCTCTTACAGATAATTTATTCACCAGAACATAGGTTTAATTTGAATGTAGATACTAATTTTCTCTGTGAATTACAATAGAAAATAGTTGCGCACCGCTGCTGCAATTATCGAAAAGCACGGGACGGTGACTACACAATTGGCGAGAGCAGCAAAACACCGACGTCGACAGCAGCAGCGCTCAGTGCGTACCTGGCGTCTGTGTTCGGAGCACGTGAGTGGACTGTGTACATTGGAATAACAAACAGGTTTGTTACATATTTTTATGGGCCGATAGAATTATCAGATAAGAGTTACATGTCATACAATAACCTTTATAAGGTAATTAACATTCAGCCCTTAGTCTATATTATGCCATTAAAATAAAACTTGGCGGATTTTATCTCAGTTTTTATATTATTATTTCCTTCCGACATGACGTTTTAGTGTAAAAACTGCGATCAAATCCGCAAAAAAAAAAATTTCAATGTGTAACATTCGCGTAAATAATATAATGAATCACTATGCTAAATTATGCCTTCATTCATAAAGAAAATAAATACACATTAAAATGTTATCGTGAAAAGTGTATGGATGTTTGCTGCGCGAAAGATAGCCCTGCGATTTTTGTGTTTGGAAGTTTATAAAAACTTAGGCAATATGTATGTATATATTCTTATTATGAAATTATTCATAATTTTTTCGATCGTTTTAATTCCTTTGTTATTAATAATATTTTATACTTACGTAGTTTAATACTTAGAAGTAGGAAATTGATATTTATAAATGATTTTTTTATTTGGAACATTATAATCAAATTATAATTAAGTCTCAATCTTAAAATGTTTCGTACAGTCTTAAAATATTTATCGCAAGTTAATGTTTTGAAATAATAAAGTTTAACGTAACTGCAGGTCTTTCGTATAAAATTAAATTATTTTTTAATGTTATAACGGAGTACGGCGTTCTTATACGGAGAGTAGTCCGAGCGTAATTTCTTAAGGTACCTACCTTAAATATGAATAAAAGCCTACTTCACTTAAAAAATCAAATCATTGCACGTTTGCACACTAGTTATGCGTTACGATTGCGAATAACAGTATTATATTGTATTAGCCTATAATTTCCTAATTACGGGCAAAAGCTTCATGAACCAAAAACTTTTATAAGAATCCAGTTCGTCCCGCCATCTTTGGTAGTCTTTACCTCGACGCATACAACCGATATAAGGGTTACACATATTACTCACCAAAAGAAATGCTTATAAAACTAACCAAATAACATCTAGTTTAATTTGCCGTATTTTTGAACGATTAAAATCATGTACTTACTGAAGCCACTACTTATTTCTCGTTTCCTAATTGATATCAATTAATATTTGGAAACTATAAGTACATTAAATAATTATTTATGAATAATTCTATAACAACTCACAGACAATAGTTTTTAGTATTATCGCGGTCGCGAAATTACATTAGACATACTTGTTGTCAGTATACATTTTTTATCTGGTGTTTACAAAAGTAAAATATATTCGTGAAAATTTCTCGAAAATAAGTATACTTACGTAACGAAATAGAATCTACGAAATATCATTACGATTTTTCTGTCTTATTTGTTTTTTTTTTTTATTCTTTTTATATATTATTTGATAGAACGAATTTGTGAAGACAAATAAAAAGGGTCAGATGAGACTGAAAATTACGTAACAGTATTTCATAAAAACTAGTGTTTACAGGATCGGCAAAAATTAACAATGCCATGTTATCATCCCACTCGTGCTCTCTGCTCAGACGTTTCGGTTATGCGTAGAGTGTAAATAATAAGTTTTTAATATATTCGAGATTTAAGCCTGTACACTAACATAATTTTAATTATATTGTCAAATCTGAATACGCATGTCGTAATACAATTATACCACTATCTACAGAATTGTGAGTTTCGTAACATCGTCGCTGAATGCTTCGCTAAGTGCTTCGTACTGTTTTACTTTCTATAGCCTCTAGTTAACAATAGATAATAACGGATTCTATGTCTAAGCAAATAAGGATACACTGAGCTGTGAATGCTTTTATAGAAACCGAAACGTTATCTCGGGAAACTCGTCTGCACTCCGATATAAAGATAATAAATACCCCCAATTTTATTTACATTGTTTTTTTTTATATTATCTATTGATTTACCTGGGTTCATAATTTTACAATGATACGCACAAGTGCTTTAACAATTGAGCTATGGAGGGAGAGAGGGGGCGAGTTTCCACTATTTGATACATAGCTCCCCTCCGGCTATATTCTTTGTTAGGAACGAAATGTTAAGTAAAGTATAAAAATGTAGATTTCCTAGTTGCTTGAGTCTCAGTATTTATTGGGTAACATTAGTATAGTGATTTTCTTCTTATTTATACATTTTTCATAAAACACAACAAAATCAAACTGATTTTCAATTGTAATTTATTAAGATTGTCTTCATTCATATTAATTATATACTCTTATTATTTTTACTGCGGCAAGTAACAAAGTAACAGTTGTAGTGAATATATATTTGCTTACGTACAATGACGCATTCTACTTTATGAAAAATAGTTTTTTATTCTGCTGGTCAATGTATTTATTGTCTTAAAAATCAGCGTAGAACAAAAACTAGACAAAGAGAGGGCCTTGGCTTAAACAAATTTTATTAGTAAATAACACACTAATTATATAAATAACGATTAATACCTCACAGTTAAATTCTTTCTCAACTTTATTGAGATTCAGTTATTTTTGAAGAAAGTAGAGACGGTAGTTAAGTAGATATTTAACATACGCGAAAAGACAAAACGTTGCTTTAACATAAAAAAAATGTAGAGTTATAAAATTATTATTTCCTTATATAAATAAGTCTGAACTTTTAGCCTACATGGTACTCGCTGCAAAATATCAGAGAGCATACATTTTGTAAGTACATCGCGAAGGACGTCTCTACTCTCTAGTGCCCATGTTTATTCCTTGATACTATTATCTTATGTCCATGAATTGTTTCCGTAATATTTTAGCACAAATAAGTGACTCATTAATCATTATATATTATAAAGCTATAAATATATATTTAACTAATCACAAAACAGTCTTTAAAGAATATTTGTGCAACTTTGAAATTCGATTAACCATCTAATATA
Source organism: Manduca sexta (assembly GCF_014839805.1). Lineage (NCBI taxonomy): Eukaryota > Metazoa > Arthropoda > Insecta > Lepidoptera > Sphingidae > Manduca > Manduca sexta. The sequence continues at coordinate 14,136,851 of NC_051141.1, forward strand.
AACCATGGTAACTTTTATGTTTTACATTCCCAGATAATAATGTCCAAAAGACTAACAAAGCGCTTTTTGACTGATGCCGACAAGTACCAGTGCTCTCTGTCGGTCGAAACACAAACCATAGCTGAGAATGAGCTACGGGAGACAGAGAACTCTAGGTCACAAGCCCTCACAGCACTAAGGAGTTGGATGGAGCAAAATCCTAAACTGCTAACTGTAAGATTGGGTAAGTATTCGCAATAACTGTGTTCTGCGCCGTGGTGAAAGGACCATATAAAAACGAACAACAACAACATAACGTACTTTGACTAATACGTATCTACTATGAATTAATTAATTATTATACGTAGTAAATTAAATAGTAATTACGACTGGCGAGCAAAATTGTGTCGACTGACTCTCTGGACAAGTGATACTCTTTGGACGCCACTATACTTAACATCATAATTATTATTATAAAGTGTAACTAATAATTTTTTTGTGGACCTATAAAAAATTTAAAATGTGAATTTTTAAATTTTTCCCCGTCAACGTTGGATTCGCACGTTGCGAACATCAGGATTTATTTAATACATATTCATACAGATTCCAATTTCCTTCTGCGGTTCCTTCGCACTAAGAAGTTCAGTGTGCCGATGGCGCAAGAAGCGATCGAGAGATACCTTTTGCTGCGACAGTCTTGGGGTATAGCCTTCAACCAGCTCGACTACAAGCTGCCAGTCATGATGGAGCTCATTGATTTAGGGTATCATTTTGTTATATTTATTAAAAAAATATATAAGAACTGTGTTGCCATATTTATTATAGTTATATGGAAACTTTCTAAATTATAAATCTCATATGACTGTGAAATGAACTTTCTTCTCCATTTACAGATTTATTTTCGTCAGTCCATTTAAAGATAAATGTGGACGTCGTGTGATTATATACAAACCAGGTAAATGAAATCCCAAAAATATTTATATATAATATTATTTTATAACGTTTGCAATTTCGACACAATTTTGAGCAATTTCGACACAATTTTGTGATTTTCTAAAGTTGAAATATATTTCAGGCGTATTCGATCCATACAAGTACACGAACCAAGACATGTGTCGTGTGATGGGAATATGCTATGAAACGATCATGGAAGACGAAGAAAACCAAGTCCGTGGCCTAGTTCACTTCGCCGATGGAGCTGGAGTCAGCTTCCCTCACTTGACCCTGTTCACACCCAGAGAAGCTGTACGAATTGTAAAGAACGGAGAGGTAATAAGAACCTTGCTGTTTTAGTTTTTACATTTCAATAGTATCTAATAAAATTTAACTTGATTGCTCGATCACCACACCAAATGCACGCCCATGCACGGGGGACCATTTCCTATAAACGACGGCCCACGATGTAGTTATAAACATTACCCCTACATTTTCCTCGCCTCCCATACAAAGATTCTTCCTGTTTGAGAGACTTCTTCGCAACTGCTGCAATTCCTTAGGTAGAATTAGACACAATCCCATTGGACATCATTAGCAGGAGCACATTTTGATGTTGCAGCGATTTTAATTTAAAAAAAAAAAGGAATTGCAGACAGAAAAATAATGGTTATCTTTTTCAGAGAACAGTTCCCATGAGGCATAAAGAGATCTATGGCGTTAATGTACACCCTACAATTAAATTTGCACTAGACTTCGGCATGGCGCTCATATCGGAAAAAATTAGAAAGAGGGTCAAATTGTACACCTCAATTGAAGATGTCGAAATCGACAAGAGCGTGCTTCCCAAAGAATACGGCGGTGTTATGCCTATGAGACAGATGATTGGTTAGTATAAGTTTATTAAGGTTTACAACTTTTGGAAATGGTCATTTAAAATAGTGTATCTCTACATGACCTAGACTATGGATAGCCAATAAGGACAATAATGATTCTACAAATATGTATGCCAAAAGTATAATAATGGTATTTAAGAAAGTAATGAACTATTATGATTTTCCAATTGAGTACTTGTACAGTCCACTACAAATAAACCTGAACAAATTTTAAATTTCATCGCCTACTAAAATAAATTTCAGACTTAACTTTATTTTAGACACAGAAAAATAAATATTTCACTTAAAGTCGATGTGTAGAAATAATTCGATTTTTGAATTTATTCAGCTAGTTTTGTGGCTGGCTGTTACTTAATTCTAGAAAAAATTTAACCTATTTATTAATCTTTTTTTAGACTTGTGGAAAGAAGAGTTGGCCAATAAACGTGACACTCTTCTTATGAACGATAAGATGAGCGTAAGACTTGAAATGTATAGCGAGGCTGCCAGAGAAGGCGCTGTATCCGCGCTTAGAGCTGGAGCAAACACATGCGCAGGCGCCGATGCTGTGGGAGACGCCATGCGAGGGCTTACCGGCAACTTCAGGAAACTCGAAGTAGATTAACTTAGATTGCAATCTTTAGTATACACTCTTGTAAAATTTTGTTGTAAATTCACCTGGCTGCGAATGTTATGATCTAATCACATACTATTAGATTATAACCTACCCTTACACGGTAGATTTTAGAAATGGAGCAGTAAGGGCAGCTATCCTAACCGCTGTAGCTACAAGAAAACATAAGAAACTATCCGTATTTTTGAAGACATTAAAATCCGTAACCTTAAATTTTAAAAATTAAATTAGTGTCGGCAAGAAGTCAATGTATACAAAAAAAAAATGATAACAATTGATCCTGTTGTTGATACGAATCTGATGGATCTTAAGCTGCTAACTTTAAAAATCGAAATTTATGACAGATAATAATTTAAGGGTAGAGTAACTGAGAGTGGAACGTATTGTCGGGACGTCGTTCATGGGTTTATTCCCGCCCTAGGGCAAGCACCACTAATTTTTCAAAGTGTATATTCATAGTTGATACTCGCTTAACAGTTAAAGATTAAGGAAAACATATTAGCAAACTTTATACATGACAGTTCGGAAAATGTTTATCTCACTGCAATATATAAGCATAATTGATAAGTTGAAAACTAGTAAATAATGTACTTTTAAGTCACATACAGTAAATAGTATCGAATTATTAAAAAAAAATTGTGATCATATTGCGTGTTTTAATAAAAAAATAAATATTTTTTACAGCCTCTGGTATACTTAACATAAAATGACCTAAGAACTTGGAAAACGGAAGGTAGGGAAAAATTAAAATAATTAATCTTAATTTATTAGATTGTTTATTAAAAATTCATTAACTACCTATTCGGTAGAAATCAATACACACGAGTCCATTTCATCACATATTACACAAACCAACGCACAATCTTTTAATTTATATAATTCTATATCCAGTATGGCACATAGGAGTTTGGGGTTTTCACTGTCATTGGCATTTAACTACATTATGAATGTAAATTCAATTTTAATAACCTAAACACTTGCTAATGAATGTAACACATTACAAACGTTCATTAAAATCATTAAAAGACATTGATAACGCCATGTAACATTTTATATTCTTCGATATATAAATTATTGCATGATTTCGATGTGTGTTAGGTCGTTGTGTCGACGCGGGTGGTCTTAATTTTGTCGTATCATTTTTAGTTTCCTGATCATCTAATACTATAACTTTTGTTAAAAATTTTCTCTTCACCTATTTGTTAAATTATGATTATAAAGTTACCCTATTTCATACGACAAAAACTATTGGAAACGTTTAGAGTTTTCTGCACATTTTATTAAATATAAAGTTTGTTAATAAAATCATTAACCACATATGAAAGGGAATAACAAGTGTTAGGTAAAACATCAATAGAACTCTAAGAAACAGTTTAGGTATAGGACAGAAGTTAAGTACATAATAATTAGGTACATTTAAAGCTCTTTGGTTGTGAAAATTATTAGAATAAAATAATCGCAGGCACATCTCATGATCTTTACTATAAATCCATCTATTAATAAATTCTTAAATATCATAAGCATTACTATCGTAGACTTACACAGTGCGAAATTATTGTGTTTAAATAGAATTTATTAATAACTACGCACTGTATAAAGCGAACAAGAGATAAGTACAAGCAATGCATTATCGACCAAGTCGGAAAAATTATCGAACTATGCACAAAAATTTATAGACATCGGGTATGGCATTTGCACCTAAATCATACATTATGACAAGATAGCTTAACATTAATTATTATACAAAAAGAAATACACCAAAGTAGTAAGTAGTAATAAAAGTAATTAATATCGAGCCACGAGATGAACCAACAAATACAGCACCAGTAACTAAATGAATAGCTCCTCACGATTGCATCTTGTGATGACGCTAGGATTTCACCCCAATAACTTCATTAAATGCCGTTTAAAATACTCCATAGAAATATGACTTTCCAACATTGCAATTAAAAAAAACTATGCCGCGATAAATAATAATACACGACTTTTCAGACATAACCCAGTATCGCTATAAAGGCTATAACTATATAAAACATGCTACGAAATCTATATTTTATTATATATCCATACTAACAAACCAGGCACTTGTATTTCAGAGAGCGGCGAGAAAAAAATACGAATAAAAACAACACCAACCATCATTCCCAAAATTATTTTGTAAATGATGCATTCAAATCCGAAATAACAGAATCGATAAATAGTATCTGTACCAATGAGGGACGATGTAATATTCCTACATTCGTAATGGGATCCCGCATATTTAAAACTATTGTTTTGTAAAATACATGAATCTGATAGATTTTGTCTTTTTGTCTTTAGATTTAACATCCACAAAAAGTTACATTTTGAGGTAGGAACATATGGGTATTTAAGAATCGATGAATGTCCAACTATTAACATCTTGTTTAGTCACATACACAGATATTTTCGTAAAGCATCTACATAAATATGCAATACATTGTTAATCAACATTCAGTAATATAACGATACATTTTCTACATTACGTTAGTAATTAATTCATGTCACAACTTCATACGAGCATGAGAATTATATCTAATAATTTGTCTGTTACTGGACTCCTACATTGATTTACAATTTATTGCATATAGGCATGAGTGTTGGCACGTATCTAAAACTAACTTTTAACAATATAAGTAAAAATCTCCATGGTTACAAATAATTTTCTAACGGTATCATAAGGTATACTTAATACTAAATATTAATATTATTTGCAATGGATGAACAAAATAATTATTTAAAATTTCCAACAAATTATCATTCACGGTTGAGTATAATAGAATTATAATTAACATATATTTGGCACTGTTTCTTGGCAATGGTAATCTGTTGTGTCGCATTTCACAAAGTAAGTGGGATTCTAGCAAACTTCGAACAGGGAATAAGAACTCTAAATTACACTAAGGCCTATGTGTCTAAGTCTACGCTTTGCACTTCGCGAACCTTTCTCAAACAATCATAAAATAATCTAATGGCACGAGCCACACCAGGCTAGGCAGTTCGTAACATTAGACTATTTCACTTTATGGTATGTACAAAAAGCCAGTCTATTTGCGGATTCTGAGGTAATGTCAATTAGGAATATGCACTCGCCTATATTAAAAACAACTCGTATATCAATAGGCCAAAACATAATCAATCCATTTCGATAAAACAAAAGTCAGCTACAGTCGTTACCAAAATCGATTGACCATTTGTAATACAACCAGACTTTAATAGACCTTTAGCAGTTTATCATTATTACGAATCACTTCTCACTGATTTGATTATGATTCATCCTAGATTAAAAATTACTGAAGCTCTACGACATTAATCTAACTTTCCGATTCATTTATGTACCTATATATCAGTTTGAGTTAAAAAATTTAATTTTCAACAAGATTAACATTTTATTACAGATCAAAGTCACATTGAGTTATATCCTTGTTAAACCGATGGTTTATTGCTTCTTGTTTCTTCATAACAGACACAGTACAGTCAATTACTTCGACTGCCTAGGTTTAGCCGAGCTTATCGATACGGATATTTAAAAACGTTTTTTATCAACTTTGAAATGTTTTATCCGGAAAAACATGTTAAAATCATATATTATAATAAAATAAAGTTTAACCAGATCGGTATTTTGTCGTTACCCTTATCGATAATCTCAGCGCATGGTAGAAAGTATCGCAACCGCCTCTAAACGGCGCATCGCTACGTGATAGGTACGTTTGGGCGGACGGGATGGCGTGGTTTGTATAAGGGTGTGGATCGGAGGGGCTAACTTACACAGTAAACTCACGGCTGTCGCTATTGTCGCCGGTCACAATATAATTGCTGAGTAGAAAAGGTGTAGGAACTAATTCAACTCGACGCCTGTTATACACACGACTAAGAGTTGCAAATTTATCTTCGTATGTGAAGATCGCTGAAACAAGTAAAAATCACTGTAAATAAACTTAATACGATAAAAGAAATTAAGCAATATTATATAAGAGAGATTCTACTTGTAGTCCGATTTATCTGTATATATATTCTTAACAATACAATTATTTCGGTCCTGTCTATCTTTATAGTACAGCTATACTCAATCTAGGGTCCGCTGAGCTTTTGCTATAAGTGGTCCACCTGAATTAAAATATCTCACTAAATCTAATCAAAGTTCTCCCAAGATCGCTAGACCTGTATGCTTGCGCTATAAGAATAAAATTATTTCATCGTAATAAAAAAAAAATGTTAAATTTTTATTAAGTTTTTAAACACTTAAGTAGGTCAATGATTTTTTTTTGTGCCCAAGGGACAATAGAAATAGAACGACTTTGCGGTCCAGGCACATAAAAAAACGGTAAAGTACGGCTGCTCTAGTAAGTTTTATATACACGGTTAACCAATTAGAAAATAGTTGAAAATTGTAAATGAGCACAATTTAAATCTTAGGACTTAAACTCACCCGGCTTGGGCGGTCTGGGCAAAGTATATGTGTCCTTGGGTCAGACCCAGTATTGGTTGCGCCGGAGCATCGGATTGGCGGGCGCAACGCCAGGCGTGCGGACCGGGTACGCTGACTCGCTCGCTTCGTAACTGCTCCAGTCTTCAGCCTGCGAACCGTTCTTTAAATGTGTTTAATTATTTTGTAGCATAGCAGACGGTGTATTAGAATTAGGAAATGTGTCTTTTGAGATAGTGTGGACATAAATTAACAATCGTAAAGTTCATGCGACTGAACTGTTAATTCGATATAAACTTTGACAGTTAGTTTCGGTATAGTATCGGTTGGATTTCACAGTAGCTGAATTATGTAGAAACTACCGTACCGGTGGCAAAGTTTAGTGTGAAACATGGAACCACTACAATGTCAAAGGAATTTATTACATAAAGTTGAAGAGTTTGTTTATTTCTTTTTGAACGCTCTAATCTCAGGCACTGATTAAAAAAATCTTTAAGTTTTAGATAGCTTATTTATCTAGGATGGCTATATGCATCACGCTATGTCCAGCTGTGCTGAGCATCAGCGAAACATGTATCAAAAACGAGAAAAACATATTATTCCTTTTAAGAGCTTTCGTTGCATGCACTGCGTTAAAGTTACGCGACAATCATGTATGACGGAACTGTCCTCTTAAAAGGGCTAAAAAATATTTTTAATACATCCCCCGCCTCCATTGCCTGCCTGTCTGACCGAGACACACTTAACAACATCGGATTTTATTCTGGGAAGTACAGCCTAATTTCTATCCTGGGAGAATATATAGTGCGTGTGCGTGCGTGTGTGTGTATGTGATTACTATATTTATAAAACAATTATTACTCACATCTGTATGGTCGTCAGCGCCATATGGATACCGAGCGTTGAGGTCGGGCAGTCCGGCATCTGCCAACGGAGTCACTTTGCAGGCAACGCTGCCCGCAGATGGGAGCGGCGTGCTGGCGCCCGTGTGCACCGACTGCTCGGACGATACGTATCTGCAACACCGAGGCCTTGTATTCAGCGTAACGTTTGTAAAACACAGGAGTGGTTAAAGGATAGCGATATTATTATAATTGATAATATAAGTTTACATGAAGGTTAAATTTGAACCAATACACAATCCAGGCTTTTATTCCCGAAGGGTAGAAGTGCAACTATAACTAGAGCTTCCCCTTTTCGCCATGTGTATACCGTCTTACGTGATAAGGCGAATCAATGGCCACACATAAATTCCAGAATCCGAGCTGATATGTAGTGAAAAAATAAACAATATCACTACTTTAACCGACCCGCGATTCAAGTCCGAGCCTTAAAACCAGAACTCGGGCTTTGTACACAATACAACTACGCAACACCAAGGCAAGCTAACTTTAGTCGGTATAGACACGAGGAACAATAGTAACAATAAAATGCGCAATCTAGTTTCAATTCAATTATAAACTTTAAACACCCGTTGAGTTTTACATGACCAATGCGATTACTCCGTCAATAACAAAACGCCAGAAATTTCTCTCCCATCTTGGAGCATAGCTTGAATATTTGTCTACTTAAAAAAAAATACTTTACCGTTTAATGGGTGGCGTGGCTTGTGTCGGTGACGGCATAAGATGATCCGGCGGCCGAGGCAAAGGTATGGGTGCGACGGCGCCCTGGTTCTGGCCGTGTATTTTGGCCATGGCGTTCTGGTCGCGACCCATCATTCTCCGTAACTTCAGAAGCCCAAATATCACTAGTATAGCGAGCACGGTGCCCGATAATGCCATCAGAATCATCAAGTAGTACGATGCTGTTTCACCGTTCGACACCTGAAAGACAAATTCAATGTGACTTTATTGAAAAAGAAACATATATTTTATAGTTTGACAATAAACTCATGTATATAAATAATTGAAAAATTAAATAGTAAAAACTTGGTTTCGTTCTTAGTAAATTAATATTTACGGTGTAATAATCAAAGTATGAATTATAATTGCAATTTAAAAACAATTTGTGAACCTAAAGAGTTGCACAAATTAAATATGAACTTCTAAGTATTTAAGCGATTGTGAAGAAAAATGTACTAGGATCTAGATTATATAACTATGAATAACACTCACTGGCACGCCCTCGTGACTCTCTGGATCGTTGGGGCCAGGCAAATTCTTCTTTTGTCGATTTCCAATCTGTATCTTTACGTCGCCGACCGCAGGTTGGAATATCGTCGCCGCTAGTAAGAACCTAAAGCTATCCTCGAAGCCATTCAAGTCATTTATATTCTTTTTAGTAACATAATACATTACACCAGCCTTTACATCTTCATGTGTAAAATATGCTACTTCTCTTTCCCGAGCACTGGTTTTCTCTCCGGAACTTCTGATTATCTTTTTTATTAGGCCGTATTTTGGCTTCCTAAGTAAGGTGTATATCGGGTCGCTTGCCGTCAGCTTCGCGAGTCCGGTAGCATCGATTGTGTTCAATGTGATTTTTGTCTTATCATTATCGACTCTCAAATCGCTGAGAATCACTAACGGTTGTACGACCACTTCTATCGTGAAGGGTGGTGTCGCGTTACTGTTATGGACAAATGCGATTAACTCAAAACTATCGTTTGCTGCTGTCATGTCATTCTGCATATAAATTACTACTTTGTTAATTAAATCTTTGTGAGAAAAAAATGTTACCGGGTTACGGCCGACATAAACCATTCCATGGAGTGGAGAGCGTGTTACGTTGTACCAAACTTTCGACGTTTTCGCGTTGGTTTCAACGTATATTTGGTCCGTAGTGACAGCGGCTACATTAGAACCTTGTTGCAAATTTATCGGGTGCAGTGACGTTGCGTTCAATATGACAGGAACAACATCGATAGTGAAAACAGTGTAGGTAGGTTTGAACTGTCCGTCCCACACTCTAAAGTAAAAAGTAGCAGTCTGCAATATCCCTGAATGTTCGTATATGACCCTACCGTTGTTAACATCATCTTGCGTAAACTTATTTATCGACTGGGCTTCATCGACAGATTGATTTTTATCGAGCATCACTATTCGGCCTTGTGTTGGACCACTGATGATATCGTACAGAATTCCTGCTGGCCCGGTATCGGCATCTTCCGTTAGCAAGTCACTTTTAGTTATAGTATAGTTTTCACCTTGCACTACTTGTATTTGTGGGGTGTCCGTTAATAAACGGAACGGCTGATCGTTGACCGCTATAACATGTATTGTTATAGTGACATTACAAAAGCAGAACGTAATCGGGAAGCAAGTATAGGGACATGTCAATTTTGTCCTGGACCGTATCCGAATCATCATGCACGTAATTTACAACTCCATTTTCCAATTGTGACTGGGTTAGCGAAGATAGCAAGGGTTTCAATTCTCCGTGTGCAGGTTGCGACCACTGCGCCTCGATCTGCGGTTGACGTAAGCCCGCCTGCGTCTCCAAATACGCTATCACATTAGTCACATTCACTTTCACCGGAACTTTGTCACCTTCCTGAACTTTAATTGGCGGTATGTGCACGTATCTCGCCAACCCACCCGACGACACAGATATGTCGATATTAAAACTCTGGTCAGTCAATGGTTTCGCCAGAGCAGCTTCGATGGTGAATATAAAGGAGTCGTTCGTGTATAAATCAGAGAAAGGATGAGTATGTTCGTAATAAACTATGGAATTATTCACGTCTTCCTGAGTAAATTGTTTTATCGATCTATGGTGGTTCTCTCCGTTCAACATTATCAATCGGCCCAGTGTCGGCGCTCTGTCAACCTTGTAAACTATCGGTCTGGTTGAATCCGAACATTTCGACATAAGAATGTTATTCGTCAATGGTTCTCTCATAAGTGGAAATACTCGAAGGTTGTTTTGCGTATTAATTTTAAAGATACAGATTTCGTCGAAATGAGAAAAGTTATTTTAGATAATTCGTGAAGACCGTCGCTAACATTGAATATCATTTTTCCCTTTGTACCATCTGCAACAATATTTTTACAGGATGAAATAGTCTTTCTGCTACGTTATTCTTATATACTTTTCAAGAGATATATGAAATCAGGCTTACTTCGATGTACAAAAATGACTCGGCCGTTATCAATGTCAGCTTGACTGAAGGTAAGCACGGGCGTTTCGATATCACCCGTCATAGCAATATAACCAGACACTATGTCGACAACCTGAATCGTAACATTTTCGAGCGGAGTATCGATATCGTTCACATCTGAAAACAAAAGTAGAAAAATTCATTATAAATTATATTTCGGCTTATTTTATTCCAGAACCTTTTATTGTTATTACGTTATATTACGTTATATATCCATCAACATGGACGACAAATGGCATGTAAAGATTGCCGGAACTCGCTAGATGCACTCTTTTAATAGTTCGGTCTAGAAATCTTTAGGCAAGGCCTATGTTCAGCAGTGAACTTCATGTGACTGATGATGGTGACTATATTCTATAACCTATATCGACGGTTGTAAGGCTACTAATTGATTTTTAAGCAGTATTTTATTTCGGTATTAATACATACATATTTATACAATATACCTTTTTAGCGACATTTGAAAATAGATTAATTTTATCTAATAAAAGATCACTTATCAATTAACTTAGTCAAATTTTAAAACTGAATAGTCACTTACAAAGTTCGTTTCTCGTGAAAGTAAAGGTGCCTCCTTCCCATACACATAGACCCGTGTTAGCCGCCACAATGGGAGTCTCGTCGTTAACCGGGACTATAGTGATTCGAACAGTGAAGGGCTCACTCTCTTTATTATTCTCAGTGAGTGCGACCAACCTAAACGAGTCTGCGGCCTCTTCCGACCCGTCGTTTACATACTAAAATCATTTGCAATTTTATAATAAATAACAGTAATATTATAAGTGCTAAAGTCATAACATGCGGACGAGAACTGGTTGTGTCAGCTTACGATATATCACCAAATTATAGGATGTAGTTGAATTTGCAATACCGAAATCGCAATCACGAAATTATTTTATTGTAACTACATCTAGAGGCATAAAATCAAACGCGATGTTAATTACCTGTATATTTCCTGAATTGAGCTTCAAAACGGGCAACAAATTTAACTCTTGCTCGCCCATCACAATCTTCCCGTACTTCGGTTTCTCGACCACTTTATACGACACCACTTTACCTCTGTAATATTCTGTGATCGTCTTGAACAAGTCAGGTCTGACACTAATAGCGTCACCCTCAACGACGGTTAAATTTGAAGCAAAGATGTAAAAATGTTCCGGTATTATTATAACAGTAAGTTCGAGATCACGCAGCCACACTATGCCGTTCGTGACGTCCATTTTTATTCGATCTCTGGTTCGATTTACTCCAGACTGGACGTACATTAGTCGGTTGACGTTTATAACAGATTGGTCGAAGACTTGCGTGTGTACGGGCTCTTCGTTATAATTTTCCAACTCGACTGTGCCCGGAGTCGAGATAATTTCGAGCCAACCATGGTAGGGGCCATCAGTCACCTTGTAAACTATGTTGGAAGGTTCAATTTGGGGATGCATAACCTGAGATATATAATATTAATCAATTATAGAAATATATTAATCACGTTTAATAAATAATAATCATGTAATGCCATTAAAATAAAGGTTATTTAAGCTTACGATAAACAACTGAGGCAAAAAAATACATACTTCCAAAATATCCTTTGTGATGTTAACACTTGTAGATTCCTCAACGACAAGCGGTCTGTTTGCAGTTACTTTCAACGGCTCCCAGTAGCTTGATGGGAATATCTTGATATTGTACAAGCCCTCACCCCACGTGTCTAGACACATTACTTTAAACCTATAACAAATGTACTCAATTAACGGAGTTGTAAAGAATTGTTAAAGTAAATTAAGTTCTATAAATAATGTCTTAAGGACTGATTTTCATAGATACGAAAAAGAACCTTTACCTGAATTGATCAGAAGGAGTCTTAGGCTCTCTGTGCCTGTAAGCAACTCTGCCTGCCGCTATGTCCAGCTGAGTGAATGTGTATGCTCCCTGACCCTCCCCGACTTCTATAGAACCGTGTTTAGCCTCTAAAGTGACCTCGTATCGAATATCCTCTTCAAGGCAGTTCATGTTCGTGTCCACCTTGAATATTAAACCGCTTCAATGCATTTAAAATGTTGACGTTCGGTTTATTAAATTTAGTTAGTGTCATTTTCGTACACTAAATTACATTATAAAAAATGAGTGTACACGCAGCTTTAGTTTCGGGCTGTAAAAATAAAGTAATTTTTTAAATTGTATGTTCAAATTAATATATATCTCACCTGCATATCCTTCGAAGTTATGACCACAGCTTTGCCGTTCTCTACAATAGATCCATTCGACGGGTACATCCTTATGAACGGCGGCGATGCCTGTATCTCCAAATTACCATTAACATCAAATACTCCATCCGATATCCAGAAAGCCATCCTTCCATATTCTTTACCCTGATGCTTGAATAACACCAAGTTCTTATTGATGTCATCCTGCGTGAAAGTTGCTATTTGTTCTGAAGGATTGTCGGCCCGAAAAATGCCGCCATTCGGAGGGTCTTTTGGCGACCTTTGAACAGTATAAACGATATCTGAAGGTTTGGTGTCCAAATCTGCGTCGTCATAACTGAGATCTCTCGCAGTTATCAGTCTAGCTCCACCGTGCACTATATGAAACACGTTATTGTTGACCCTGACCGGACTGTTGTCGTTCTTTAATATAACATCGATGTGGAAAACGCCTACGTATTGAAAATCTTCAGGTTCAGGACTCAAAGCCATAAAATGAAACGAATCATGACGACTTTCAGAATCATCGTGAGAATAATACACTCTGTCAGAATTCAATTCTTCGAGCGTAAAATACGTGGTGTTGTCTCTGAGAACCTTCAACATTTCATTGATAACTTCGATCTTGCCGTGTTTCGGCAGGCGAGTTATATTAAAAATTAAATTGGTCACAGCATCGGTCCGGAAATTTAAATGCGTGGTGGGTATAACCATTCTGGAACCTTCGGTGACTTGAAGCCTTTCTAAGGTGGTGTGCACTCGGCCGGTGGAGTGGTCGGGTAGCAGCAAGCCGGGGAGGTGTCGTATTGTCATCACGCCAGTTATATTCTCGCACTCGGTCGCGCCCACCACAAAGGAGAACTCATCCTGTATGTGCGAATACGCGCGTCTATGCAGCCTGTACCACAGTTGGTCAGAGTCGATATTCTGTTGAGTAAACGTGCTATGAGCTTGCAAGTGATGTTTTCCCGACGATAGATGAAGTATGCCATACTTAGGCGTTCTTAGTATTGTGTACAAAATTCTTTCGCTAGGCAGCGTCAACGGCTTCGTTTTGAAGTGCAAATGTTGTGAAGATATGAAGGCTTCTCTGGTGTTATTTAGCACTAACTCTTCATTCATCGATTGATACAATTCCAGTCTGATGAAAGTTAGTCGAAAATCGTATAACGTGTTCGTTCGTATCGAGCCTACTGAGGCTTTAAACTGTAGAACAAATAATTCAATATTTTATATTAATTGTAAGAAAACGTAATGTTAAGAGCGTTTACGCGTCCGCGCGCCGTATGTCTCAAAAACAGCACTTCTCGAAGGAGATAATATCCATCAAAACATTATTTTAAAAACATAAGAATTAGTAATCATTATAGAAAATTTTGTAGTCTAAATAGTTAGTAGAGATTTTTTTTAGATTTATTGAGTATTTGTAAATTCTTTAATGAATACTGAACAGAGGTTTTCTTATTTGCGCTTCGGACGTCTATTTCGAAGCTCAAAATATCTTAAATCACTAAGGAACATAACAATATTTTATTTTTATCTAACTAAAAAGATCCTGAAGAAAAAAGTTAGTAGAGAAAAAATATCTTTTATGTTTAATTCATGAGAAATAAAAATTCAAAGAATTCGAAAATATCACAAATGTTGGTCATTTAAATGATTTTTTATAACTATATCTTACTTAATTGAATATAATATTGGATTACTATAATAGAAGAACATCTCCTTAAAAACATACAATTTAAAAATTCAACAAAATTAGTTCTGTTTTTTTTCTATAAATATTTTAAATATCACTATAAAACGCAACGCGCAAATCTTTTCAAATTAGTCCGCCTTGAGGCTCTCTAGAGGGAGGACGTATCGCTCTTCGCTTTGACCTGTCTCCAGTTGGCCTTTGCTGTGCGTAGAAAAAATAGTCACGTGTATACAGTGATTGCCACATCTTAGTACTTTAGTAAGTAAAATGATTTTTTCTTTAATGAGTGACAATAATTTTAGTAGTTTCTATTAATTATTATTATATTATTATGTTTCAGACACAATGGGAAGTAAAACTATTTCTAGGCAAGATAAGGAAACGCTACAACGCTGAAACTTCGGTTAAAGCAAGAGCTAAAAGGTTGGTGTACTAATGTTATAACATGCGTCTGTAGTTGGTGTTGGTTTTACTCATTAAACACTTGAGCAACAGTTACTCAAAGGAAAAAAATGGAACCCTAAGCTAAAAACTCACAAAGCGGTATTTACCCGCGCCCGCCGTGATTGCGGGCCCGCAATTCCTAAAGCATGCAAATATATGTCAAAAATCGATTAGCCCATTAAAATGTCACATGAGCTTTGCATTTTTTAGAGGACGCAATTTTATTTTTGGACCATGTGTGGGGGGTCAATAGAAGCTTAACCTCAAGTTTGTGGGGTCGCCACCCTTGTCCCCTGGCCGCCATCATGGATAAAAGGGTGAAAACACTTTTTTCGCGATATCTCGGAAACTGTCCGTCTTGTAAACGCCCGCCTTGCGATAATCGCTCGCCAAGTTTGCAGGACATAATCGGAACCGCGGCGGTTGCAAATCGCACAGATCTCCGGTCGTCATGAGTTTGGAAATAAAACAGCCGTTTCTCAACCACGGCGGGCGCGAGTAAAAACCGCTTCGTGAGTTCTTAGCCTTATAGGATCACTTTGCTGTGCCGTTGTCAAAACGTTTACAACTCGCCAAATTACTCAGTGCGCGACTCCCACTCGCACTTGGCTGATTTTTTTGCATAATGCATAGGTACGCTTACTTTTAACTAACAAGGTATTAGTGATCACTGGTCAGCACTATTAAAAAAAATCAAGTGACGAGAGACGAATACCTATATCTTTCTCCTGTTTGAACCTTAGAAATAAGCGATTTGGTAATTTATGTAGCTAGTGAATAAAACAACTAGTAGTAGTTAGTATACCTATCTTCTTAACTATTTGGGCTAGTTTAGGTTTACACGCTCATTTATTTTACATATTACTTTATCCTGACGTTTAACCCTGTGCAGGTTTCGGCGTCATTATACTTGTATAAATTAAACGCGTCTAGATCCATATGCAGTTTTACTTAAGTATGTAGTGTTTGCGTAAACTTCGATAACAATAATAGTATGTTCTAAATATATTTTTTTAATTTTTAGGTAATCGAACCTGAAACTACACTCAAAATAAATGAGGTTATTAAAAGCCGCAAAATTATAGATTTTCAATATTTCTTGGATCAAATTAAAATACTCAATAACCACAACAGAGCAACAGGTTGTAGTATCGAACATTTACAACTATTGATAATGAATTAATGAAGTGTAGTATGTGCAATATGGAATTTAAGCTATTTACCTCTAAGAGATATACTGATAGTATGGACGAATATCGTGGAGCTGTAAATGGATCTTTGATGACTGGATTTGGTAGATCAAATTTAAACGAACAGTTAGCTTCCATAGATTTATCAATATTAACGCAAAATGTTTACATGAAATGTTACGACGAGTTAACTAAATAATTGAAATCAGCTGCAGAGGACAGGATGCAAGAGGCCGCTAGGAAAGAAACTGATAAAGCTGTTGCCTGTGGCGATGTAAAAGACGGTATTCCCATACTTACAGTCATAGCTGACTGCTGTTGGTCGAAAAAAAAGTACAGAACCAACTATTTTGCTTCGTCGAGTGTCGCAAATATTATGCAAAACTATGGATACAAAACTAGTAAATTGTTATACATGGATGTACAATCGATCGATTGATGATCGACGTCACTGAGAAGCACTACCTATTAAAAAAAAAACTATCCAAAAAAATATAACCAACTTCCGAAAAAAGAAGTCTTTTTATTTCTCACTTTTTAGTTATACACCTAAAAATGACATCTCATTACATACACCTTCTGACTCAAAATATAAATTCCAATATGTAATTTCTAATGACTTAATTACAACTTTCAATATGCTAAATATTAAAAACTGCAGTTCTATGGAGTAATTATGTGGTCCATTATAAATATCGTAGCACAGTAATTTTCCTCTTCCTTTCCTAAGCACATGGTAATTTTCCTGATTTATTGTCTGATTACGGAGTTCTGGTGCCTATCTTTCGGCTTCATGATGAGCTCCACTTTACTAAAGTGAAAATAACAATTTGTAAAATTGCCGTTAAAATTTGTTATAAATGTTTATTTTCTTTTATAATTACAAAATGATACATATAAACTATTTCATGAAGAATTCTTATATAATTAACAATAGAATTCTTCATTCATCATAAATTCATAAATCTTAAGTTACATTCCAATTAGATTATAATTAAAGCGAAAAGATCAAAATTGGTTGGTCTGACTATAAAGATAGCCGACGCGCCAACTCTACGCACACAGCTACGCACGGTTCTGTGTGAGTGAATTTTGCGAAGAATTACCTATAGTTGACTTCACGCGCTGCACGTAAACGCTCTTAATCAAAAAATTTTTTTCCTAAGATATCTCGAGATACGAAGCATCTCATAGTGATATATTACCTTAAACTCGTCATGGGTGGGATTCCCAACTAGATGCATGTACCGCACCCGTCCGAATGATACCATTTCGCTAGTGAAAGAGTCGACTGTCTGCCACGTGCTGTCCAGTACCCTCAGCCGCTCCACCACACCGAACTGAGGCGGTTTTACAATATCATACCTGTTAAACAATAGATGCTTCTGTGACGATGAGGCCAAACATATTTCTAGAAGTGAAACCTAAGAACCTGTCAGTTGACAAGCAGACTTTAATTTAGTAACGGCCAACTAGCGGGTAGCAGATGGCGCCAGGTATCAGTGGCTAAAAGTTGGATTGTTTCAAAAGGTAAACCGAGGCATATTTAACAGAAAATAAGAACTTAGACAGACGTAAATAAATCTAAAAGGGAAGCCAGTAGGAATCTGGGTATATAAACGAGTATATTCGCCACTGCAGGTGTAAGGGATGGATATGTTTTAGTTTAAGAGAGGCTTGATTCAACATTTTGTGAATTTATTGGCATGAAATGTAAATTAGCCTTATCAAAATGTGAGTTAAATGTTAGTCTGAACTCGCACTTAACCATAAAATCCTTAAGAGCTGATTCCAATTTGAAGCCGGTTGTGAATAATTTGGGTATTTGGCTATTCATGAACACGATATTAAAGTTATTTATGAACGCATTTTATGGATCTACTCGTTACATAAATGTCCGCGTGTTAATGTTACTCACTTGACTTGTACGTTAGTTTCGTCCGCGTTAGTGGTGAAAGTGAGATTGTCGGCGGCGATGATCGCGTAGGAGTTATGTACCAGCTGCAAACCAGTGTTGTTCACAAGTCTCACTTGAAGTGGAACTATCGATATGCGCAGTATGCCCGGACCACTTGTCTCTATTCCGTCTGATACCTGAAATTATGCGAAGTATTTTCATTAAAGCTGTTTGTATACCGATTTTAATAAACAACTTTTACCACTATGTTCGGAGCGAAAACGAACACGGGTACCAATCAGAATGATTTCTGACATGGTTATAAACGACATATTTCGATTTATTCTTTCATTGGTACGATAGGGATTGTTTATAGAAGCCGTTCAAAGTACAAAAGTAAATATAATATTCATATAAAGACTGAAAAGCAGGTCAATTATATCAGATTGTAAGATCAATACGCATGGAGCCTCGCCTGCAATGTGACCCGTAGCGAGGTCTTGTTAAGCTGACCGCCGGCGCCGGCGCCGTGCACGTAAGATATCAGCCCCGCGTCCACGTCGTGTTGCGTGAACGAGTCCACCGGACCGCCCGACATCTCTATGTGGCCACTGTTGATGAAATATAACAATGGGTAATTAAAACGAAATGTCATTACGTTTTTATTTTATGGTCATTGAATTTTCTTTGTCTATATTGTGCATCGCTTTATCTAAGACAATATTATCTAATCATAAAATTATGTCTAATGACTACTATGACTAACGCCCGAATACTGAAACGCTACTCAACCAACCAACTTGTCTGAGGCCTACTTAAATTTAACAGGCTACTTAATTTAAATGGCATTCTCAAACGTACATTAAAAGATTTTAAGGAAAACTCAGTTGAGGAGCAGTTAATTTGCTATAGATTATAAAAAGTTTGTTTTCGTTTACATAATTTTAATAAAATGATATTTGTGTGTCGTTTCACGCAGTATAATTTATGAAACATAAATATGATGAAATAACATAATACGCAGTTTAATTAAAAAATATTTTTAATTATTAAATTCTCAACATGGATGTGATCAATACACTCCAACTTATTTATACTTGCCACTTGGCAGTATGGTCAGTATTGACATTAGTCACTTTAGAAAAAAAAAATCTACCTAATTGGCGGCAACAATATTCATAATACTTTTTTTGTATCTATCACAGAAGTTTGTTTTATAATTATATAAATTTTCTATAATTATCAATGGAGTCTTCTAATAATAAAACCACAAAAAAAAGGGGTTGCAATTATACCCACATAGAAAAGCAAGAATTACTAGATATAGTGAAAAAGTAAGTATTGGATTTATTTTGGAGGCACATCGACTTGAGAAAAAAGGCACAGTATTAATTATTACACACATAATCGTTTTTATGATTTTAGACACATACATATAATTGAGAATAAGGCGACGAACGGCGCAATATTAAAAGAAAAACAAGCGGCTTGGGTCGCTATTGCCCAAGATTATAATTCTGGCGCCACAAGTGGACCCAGGACATGGGTGCAATTAAGACATCTGTATGATAATCTTAAACAACGAACAAAAAAAAATGTGGCGAAAGAAAATGTAAGTTTTGTACTGAACTATAAAATATAATGACTGACGTACAGCCAAAATAATAGGTACATACTAATAATTATTCAGCATTATATGTCCCTATTCATCCCATTGTGCAATAAACAACCTATAAAATTAACCATAAAAACCCACTCACAGTCACCGTTCAGGTGTGAGTCACATGCCACTTCATTTGAGTTGCTTATTGACAATGCACATCAACCCTTTTATGATTTTATCTTAATAATCTTCCTGTCAAATATTACAGAGACAACAGTTCTATGAAAAAGAAAATCGTATAAAAAATGCGAAAGAAAAAGCATCTTATGATAAAGTAAGTAATTATATAGATACTTATTAATGTTATTTATTTTACCTTTGTACTCCAGAAAAATTTACATTTATAATATTTTAATGATATATTCATTCTCTCTTATAATTTCATTGTTAGGAAATACAAGAGATATAATTGATAAGTTTATATAATACTATATTCATTTATATATTTCTGGAATAGGATTCTAATTTTGAGACTCTAGCACCCAAGTGTTTTTAGTTGTTTTTATACTGTTACCCAATGCTATTTGTTTATGTTTAGATCATATGTTTACTTCTTTTTTGGATTATAGAAACAAATGATTGAAACGGGTGGCGGATCATTTAAATCTGTTTTAACAGATACTGATGCCAAAATGTTAGCTTTAGTAGCTCCCCAAATAAAACCTTTATGCAATCCATATGATGATGCCGCCCAATACTTTGGTTTGAACTACTTTTTTTATAT